>NW_028238462.1:65000-67500 GCF_041429995.1 Eschscholzia californica | reverse complement strand
ATGCCTTAGCAAGGCCGACCCATGCCTTACCAAGGCCGAACTATGCCTTACCAAGGCCGTCACATCGATCTCGGAGAAAGTACATCATCATGACATCGGAATACGGCCCCAACATCGATCTCGGAGAAAGTACATCATCATAACATCGGATCGGATGTGTATCCATCGAAGTTCCATCGACACTTCGAGAAGATCGAACATAGCTTCCTAGCATGTTAAAGGTTCGGTGCTAATGGGAACATAAAGATCCCACGACGTTCCAAACGAAAGTAAAGTGTTCCGTGCGTGTGAACTACGTTGTCCCATGTGCCGGCTCTCGACTCCTAAGATGTCCCATGTAAATGCCCTTCGTGGGAAAGAATGTCCCGTGCAAGACGCCTTGATGATCCCCATAAGGTGTCCCATGTGCGTCCCATGATGTCCCATGCGCGTCCCGTGCCGTCCGAGCCTCACCAAGGCCGTCCCATGCGCGTCTCGTGCCGTCCCGAGCTGTGCCGAGGCCGTCCCTTGCCGTCCCGAGCCTCGCCAAGGCCGTCCCGTGCCGTCCGAGCTGTGCCGAGGCCGTCCCATGCGCGTCCCGTGCCGTCCGAGCTGTGCCGAGGCCGTCCCGTGCTGTCCCATGCCGTCCCGAGCCTCGCCAAGGCCGTCCCATGCGCGTCCCGTGCCGTCCGAGCCTCACAAAGGCCGTCCCGTGCCGTCCCATGCGCGTCCCGAGCCTGACCAAGGCCGTCCCGTGCCTCACCAAGGCCGTCCCATGCGCGTCCCGTGCCGTCCCATGCGCGTCCCGAGCTGTCCCATGCCGTCCCGAGCCTTAGCAAGGCCGTCCCATTCGCGTCCCGTGCTGTCCCATGCGCGTCCCGTGCTGTCCCGTGCCGTCCCGAGCCTGACCAATGCTGTCCCGTGCGCGTCCCATTCTTTTGGCTCGGCTGGCCCGTGCATTCTATGGGGTCGTGGGACATTTCGAAATCCACCCGGGCCACTTCGACTCTCTCTTCATTAATACTATTGAGGTATTATTTATGAATTATTGGAGAAAAGAAACGGAGGAAAATATTTTTTTTTCTATTTTTTATGAATTTTCCGGTGTTTATTCACTTAAAAATTCATAGAAAAATAAATATTTATCGGAATCGCTATTATAATATATCAAAAAAATCCTTGCGAAAAGACCTTTCCGACGAGTATAAGTTTGCTGGATTCCGACGAGTAACGAAGGAGTAAAGGCCCAGTATGCTTGGTTAAAAAATTGATGTTTCCTTGTGAAAATAGGAAAAACAATAACTTTGCACTATAAGGGGGAGGGTTGAGCTCCTTCCCCAGAGCGTGCACAGCACTTGTGCTGGCACGTTCCCTAGTGCTCGCCAAGCACCATAGGGCATCCAAAGGGCAAAGCTCGGCCTACTACATGATGGGAAGCTTCTAATATGTCGGAATACGAAGAGATTTCGTGCGACCCGAAGCTCGGCTCGGGCGTCCCGGCCTGTCCCGAGCTGTGCCGAGCGCGTCCCAGGCCGTCCCGAGCCAAGTCTCGGGCGTCCCAGGCCGTCCCGAGCCAAGTCTCGGGCGTCCCAGGCCGTCCCGAGCCAAGTCTCGGGCGTCCCAGGCCGGCCCGAGCAAAGTCTCGGACGTCCCAGGGCGTCCCGAGCTGTGTCGAGGCCGTCCCAGGGCGTCCCGAGCTGTAGCGAGGGCGTCCCAGGCCGTCCCGAGCCAAGTCTCGGGCGTCCCAGGCCGTCCCGAGCAAAGTCTCGGGCGTCCCAGGCCGTCCCGAGCTGTGCCGAGGCCGTCCCAGGCCGTCCCGAGCAAAGTCTCGGGCGTCCCAGGCCGTCCCGAGCTGTGGCAAGGGCGTCCCAGGCCGTCCCGAGCTGTGGCAAGGGCGTCCCAGGCCGTCCCGAGCTGTGCCGAGGCCGTCCCGAGCCTAGTCTCTGGCGTCCCAGGCCGTCCCGAGCTATGGCGAGGGCGTCCCAGGCCGTCCCGAGCCAAGTCTCGGGCGTACCTGGCCGTCCCGAGCTGTAGCGAGGGCGTCCCATGCCGTCCCGGGCTGTCCCATGCGCGTCCCGTGCCGGCCCGAGCAACAGCTCGGGCGTCCCGTGCCTCGGCCCTTCCAAGTGGTGCTTCGTCGGACATCTCGATATCCACTCGAGCATTTTCGACCATTCTCCATATGTGGGTGTGTGGGTATTTATCAGGAATATTGGAGAAAGAATCGGGAAAAAAATATTTTTTTTCTATTTTTTTTGAATTTTTAATTGTTTATTCACTTAAAAATTCATAAAAAAATAAATATTTATCGGAATCGCTATTATTATATATCAAAAGAATCCTTGTGAAAAGACCTTTCCAACGAATGCAAGTTTGTTGGATTTGGACGAGTAACGAAGGATCAAAGGCCGAGTATGCTTGGTTAAAAATTTGATGTTTCCTTGTGAAAATAGGGAAAACAATAACTTTGCACTATATAGGGGAGGGGTGAGCTCCCTCCCCAGGCCGTGCACAGCCCTTG
>NW_028238462.1:12500-15000 GCF_041429995.1 Eschscholzia californica | reverse complement strand
ACCCATGCCTTACCAAGGCCGAACTATGCCTTACCAAGGCCGTCACATCGATCTCGGAGAAAGTACATCATCATGACATCGGAATACGGCCCCAACATCGATCTCGGAGAAAGTACATCATCATAACATCGGATCGGATGTGTATCCATCGAAGTTCCATCGACACTTCGAGAAGATCGAACATAGCTTCCTAGCATGTTAAAGGTTCGGTGCTAATGGGAACATAAAGATCCCACGACGTTCCAAACGAAAGTAAAGTGTTCCGTGCGTGTGAACTACGTTGTCCCATGTGCCGGCTCTCGACTCCTAAGATGTCCCATGTAAATGCCCTTCGTGGGAAAGAATGTCCCGTGCAAGACGCCTTGATGATCCCCATAAGGTGTCCCATGTGCGTCCCATGATGTCCCATGCGCGTCCCGTGCCGTCCGAGCCTCACCAAGGCCGTCCCATGCGCGTCTCGTGCCGTCCCGAGCTGTGCCGAGGCCGTCCCTTGCCGTCCCGAGCCTCGCCAAGGCCGTCCCGTGCCGTCCGAGCTGTGCCGAGGCCGTCCCATGCGCGTCCCGTGCCGTCCGAGCTGTGCCGAGGCCGTCCCGTGCTGTCCCATGCCGTCCCGAGCCTCGCCAAGGCCGTCCCATGCGCGTCCCGTGCCGTCCGAGCCTCACAAAGGCCGTCCCGTGCCGTCCCATGCGCGTCCCGAGCCTGACCAAGGCCGTCCCGTGCCTCACCAAGGCCGTCCCATGCGCGTCCCGTGCCGTCCCATGCGCGTCCCGAGCTGTCCCATGCCGTCCCGAGCCTTAGCAAGGCCGTCCCATTCGCGTCCCGTGCTGTCCCATGCGCGTCCCGTGCTGTCCCGTGCCGTCCCGAGCCTGACCAATGCTGTCCCGTGCGCGTCCCATTCTTTTGGCTCGGCTGGCCCGTGCATTCTATGGGGTCGTGGGACATTTCGAAATCCACCCGGGCCACTTCGACTCTCTCTTCATTAATACTATTGAGGTATTATTTATGAATTATTGGAGAAAAGAAACGGAGGAAAATATTTTTTTTTCTATTTTTTATGAATTTTCCGGTGTTTATTCACTTAAAAATTCATAGAAAAATAAATATTTATCGGAATCGCTATTATAATATATCAAAAAAATCCTTGCGAAAAGACCTTTCCGACGAGTATAAGTTTGCTGGATTCCGACGAGTAACGAAGGAGTAAAGGCCCAGTATGCTTGGTTAAAAAATTGATGTTTCCTTGTGAAAATAGGAAAAACAATAACTTTGCACTATAAGGGGGAGGGTTGAGCTCCTTCCCCAGAGCGTGCACAGCACTTGTGCTGGCACGTTCCCTAGTGCTCGCCAAGCACCATAGGGCATCCAAAGGGCAAAGCTCGGCCTACTACATGATGGGAAGCTTCTAATATGTCGGAATACGAAGAGATTTCGTGCGACCCGAAGCTCGGCTCGGGCGTCCCGGCCTGTCCCGAGCTGTGCCGAGCGCGTCCCAGGCCGTCCCGAGCCAAGTCTCGGGCGTCCCAGGCCGTCCCGAGCCAAGTCTCGGGCGTCCCAGGCCGTCCCGAGCCAAGTCTCGGGCGTCCCAGGCCGGCCCGAGCAAAGTCTCGGACGTCCCAGGGCGTCCCGAGCTGTGTCGAGGCCGTCCCAGGGCGTCCCGAGCTGTAGCGAGGGCGTCCCAGGCCGTCCCGAGCCAAGTCTCGGGCGTCCCAGGCCGTCCCGAGCAAAGTCTCGGGCGTCCCAGGCCGTCCCGAGCTGTGCCGAGGCCGTCCCAGGCCGTCCCGAGCAAAGTCTCGGGCGTCCCAGGCCGTCCCGAGCTGTGGCAAGGGCGTCCCAGGCCGTCCCGAGCTGTGGCAAGGGCGTCCCAGGCCGTCCCGAGCTGTGCCGAGGCCGTCCCGAGCCTAGTCTCTGGCGTCCCAGGCCGTCCCGAGCTATGGCGAGGGCGTCCCAGGCCGTCCCGAGCCAAGTCTCGGGCGTACCTGGCCGTCCCGAGCTGTAGCGAGGGCGTCCCATGCCGTCCCGGGCTGTCCCATGCGCGTCCCGTGCCGGCCCGAGCAACAGCTCGGGCGTCCCGTGCCTCGGCCCTTCCAAGTGGTGCTTCGTCGGACATCTCGATATCCACTCGAGCATTTTCGACCATTCTCCATATGTGGGTGTGTGGGTATTTATCAGGAATATTGGAGAAAGAATCGGGAAAAAAATATTTTTTTTCTATTTTTTTTGAATTTTTAATTGTTTATTCACTTAAAAATTCATAAAAAAATAAATATTTATCGGAATCGCTATTATTATATATCAAAAGAATCCTTGTGAAAAGACCTTTCCAACGAATGCAAGTTTGTTGGATTTGGACGAGTAACGAAGGATCAAAGGCCGAGTATGCTTGGTTAAAAATTTGATGTTTCCTTGTGAAAATAGGGAAAACAATAACTTTGCACTATATAGGGGAGGGGTGAGCTCCCTCCCCAGGCCGTGCACAGCCCTTGGGCTGGCAGGTGCCTTG